>NC_065508.1:34970656-34974510 GCF_006386435.1 Epinephelus moara | reverse complement strand
GAATAGTGTTTTTTGGGGGTGATTTATTGCATTATTAATGTGCCTGATATTCTGGACACCTGCTTGTGAGGTTTTGGTGACGTGTGCGCACTGTCCGCCGGTCAGCCAAACTTCGGCTTACACCGGCTGCGCTCCGCCTGCGCTGACAGTAGACCTGGTTTCAGCTGGCGAGCTTTTAGCGCACCTTCGGCGAAGTCTTTTGGCACGAAACTGCGCCAAGCTGGATCTGTCGACACCTCCCCCTGCTGCGCTGCCACACCCATCTCAGCGCACCTCGGTCTGTCAAACCACCAAACTGAGCGCGCCTCAGGTTGCGCTGCTCGAAACTAGCTCTGTGCGGGGTTCGCTACCCCGCGCCACCCTGTGCCGCGCCGGGAAACTAGAGCCCTGTGAGACGATGACCCTCTTAGTCCACAATTTGTTTGGTTGCACTGTAAACAGATACACAGGCTGCTCTTCTTCTGTTGCATTTCTGGGTTCGCTAGTACCTGTAGTCAATAGCTGTGTCATCAAGAACTGAACTCTGAGACATGTACTACTGACGTTTGACGTTACTGCCAGTAACCACAGGCGTTGCAAAATAAACATGAACATTTTAAAAAACAAAACAGCAAGCTCTGGACTGGAAAAATTAAAGAAACTGCAGTTCCTTCAATGGCCACTTGAGGCTGGCTCTAAAAGCAAGTCATTCTCCATAGGCCCCATGTTAAAATGCCCAACTTTGCAGCAGAAATAAACATGTTTACAGCCTGGTACATAAAATGGTCACTATAGCTAATTTCATGACAACTGTACAAAGGTGAATTTTTATGTATTTACCCATTTACATTTTATTAAGGCTTAAAGTTATGCACATTTAAGGGCATAGCTGAGTGTCAGGCTGTCTGCGAGGTGTAGCTACAGTGTATGAGTCAGATCTACCCCTCCCTTTCCACCAAATATGGTCACTTCTGGTTCCAAAAAATAGCTGAACTTCAGAAAAAGCTTCAGAACTGAAGTCTACAAACCAACAAGTTATGTCATGATAGCTACATCTATTATTTTTTACAGTCTATGTGAAATTCTAACACTTCCTCAGGGGTATTTAATGCCAGATTTATGCTTAATGCAATCAAGGGGGTGTAAGAACTCAAGATTATGATTTCTAGTTTAGTGTCAGATATTTCAGGCCCCTTCGAACGTCACTCAGCCTGGCCTCCAAATTTTTCCAGTGGCCACTCTCGGTATTGCAGTGAAAAATTCCCCTGCAGCCCAAAAGCATTTTCCTATAGACCACCATTTTAAAAGACAGGTCTATAAAACAGGACACCTCCAACTGCAAACAAGGTCGATTATGTCTCTTTCTATTGTGAATTTTTTATCCATGGAGGTTTTATACTTTCCTTCTTGGAGGCCAGAAAGGTGATAAGAAAAATCTGTGAGGTCATCACAATGTAAAGTTGACACTATTGTGAATATTCAGTGGGCCACAAGCCCCAGAAGTAAATCCGGACACTAGAAACTTTTTTTTGGCATATGCACCATGTGAGCAATTCCATTGATCTGAAGAGGCGCTATCTTGGCTTATCTAGTTGTTATTATATGTTATTATAAATTTATGGATTTCCCCCACAGATAGCAACACTAAACAGATGTAGACAGATTTATGTACATGATCGGGCTGTCTCCTGCTTTAACTATATTCCCCACTGTAACAGCTTCACTTTAGTTTCTGATATAGTGTGACAGTGGGCCATGCGCATAACATTACATATATACTGTCACTGGAGTTACATCCAGATAAAGTCTTCTCGCCTTGTCTCATTACTGAATAAGAGACTGCTGCTGTTCAATCAGCATGTTTATGTTCTTTTATTCACTGTGACAAAGTGGTGATCATGGTCTTCACTATCAACAGCCTGCCAGCATCAGAAACTTGTCGGAAATTGCATGATGACGTAGCTACAATGTCTATGCAAATAGCCACTAAAGCTATGCTGCAAGCCCTCAACTTTACACTATAAATCAAAGTTAAGGCTTCGGGCCCTCTTCTTTTTGAGTCCATAGCAATCTCAGATATTGTTTGCAGGCCACAGCTGATGTGGTGGGTTCTGCCAGGATTTCTGGGCTACACCAAGAGTAATCTGCACATTCCAGCAGGTGGAAAATGGTCTGCACTGATCTACAGCTGCACGTGTTGTCTGTCGTGTTGTTTCGGGCTTTCGTCAGTGCTTTGCACCTCCCCTGCTCCATGCAAAGTCTGTTTAGAGACTTTCAGGCTGCCCAGCCAAGGTCATGAGTCATGACCACTGGCCATGCACTCAGAGGGTGTAATTCCTCTGCTCAGCCATTTCTGAGCTCTGGTGTTATATTTTTTTCTATTCATCTCTCCAGGTGTTGGTCCTTGCTTCCTGTTTGGTTATCTAAGGCTTTAGATGTAGAGGATATGATTAAAGACAGAAATAGATACAGTCTTATAGTAGTGAAATACAACAGGCCCAGAGAGAGGGGATCAGTACACTGACAGCTGCAAATATCAAGAGTTAAAGATGCGTTTCATTAATATGCCAGGCGCTGGATCACACCTCATAATGAGCCGTATTAACACTCCTGTCCCATGCATCACCCTCCCATCTATCAACTCTGAACCCAGATGTTTTGCATTTTACTTCTGGGCTTCAATTCAAACCTTTCTAATCAATTGGCTGCCTTGCTTTGCATTCAAATAATTCCGTACCAAACCAAGAGGAAGACCAGAAAAGGCCTGTTCCTCCCACATCACAGCGTGTGTGTTGACAGCGGATTCCGGACCAACCTCCTATAATTACATGGCTGCCCTTCTATCACTAAAGAGAAGGAGTGCTGCAGGCTAATTGCCAGGAAAGATGACACCACACAGCTGAACAATGATAAACTACAGGGTGGGGAGGATGACATGGCTGTGCTTTTCTCTCTTCCAACAGCCTCAGCCGGACTCATCCTGTCCTGGTTTGCTCTCATTGGCAATCACAGCAGATGGTTGCAATCAATAACAATTCACAGTATACACATCTTTTGCATATCTTTTCGTCCTTTGTCTAAATCCCACAGAATAGGGTCCAAAACTAACTTTTTCACTTACCAGCCAGGCTGGCTGGTAAGTGAAATTTTTACCAGCCAGGCAGATATTTTACCAGCCAACCAAATAATTAATATTTTAAAGGAAAAAAAGTCAAGTCACTTAATGCTGCCGGTGGATGAGACTGGGGGGTGGCGGCGGCGGGAGCAGCAGCAGCAGCAGCAACATTAACCTCCGTCTCTTGGTCGTCAGTCGGTAAAATCTCAGCCTCAGCAGGTTCTTTTGCTTTAGTTTTTAGTTTTTTTTGCGGGAGGCTCCGCAATACCTGGCCAGCATCGCCACATGATACTCTTTCTTACTTCTTCTTCTTCTTCTACGGGGGTTCAGAGCATGGAGGTACATTAACAATAGGTTCGTTTGAGATGAGCCAGGCCTGCGCAGATTCGATCACCGGCGATCGGCACACAATGCATGCTGGTTAGTTTTGTGTCTGACTTCATCCCGACTTGCTCTGACGTATTACAAAAGTGGATGGCGATAAAACCTCGAGAGCAAGGCGGCCGCAGTTTTTAGAGCCAGGTGCTGCAGTTGCTCTCCACCGACTGCACCGCCTGGCTCTCACCTGATCTAACAGCTGATTGGTCAAGATGTCGACTCAACAAGATGATGTTTTAGATAAACTTTTCATTTTTGTTGAATTTTAGAGATTAAGATTGTATTTGTCTGATCTGAAGGTTTATTCTGTGAACAGAAAACATGTTGTGTGACTGATGGTGAAGTTTAGTTGTCAGAGACTGAATACATTCATCATAAACTA
>NC_065508.1:34961962-34970526 GCF_006386435.1 Epinephelus moara | reverse complement strand
AGGGGTTTCCTATCTGTGCAGCCGAGCACCGCAGCACCTCCACGGACTATTACATCCAGACGTTCCCGGTGTTTCCTCCGCAGGCTCCACTTCACTCAACTTCACTCAGCTGCCCAACAAACCCGCTGCTTCTTCCCACTTTAACCTGAATAACAAACCGGGGCTTGGTGCTCTGGTTGGATCCAAATGGAGAGCTGGGGCTAGCTGAGAAGCTAGCGGAGGCTAACTGGCTGTGCCTCCCTCCGGTTATGCTGCGGCTAACGCTCCACTAGCCTCACAGCTGCGCCTCGCTAACGAGCAACAGCTATCCACCTCGGCGCGCTGTGTTAACGTCATGACTGACGCACTTACGTGACCAAAGATCGTCTCTGCCTGAAATACACATTACTCTGCCAGGAAACCAGCCGATACCAGCATCGTTCTCCAGTAACAAAAAATGCATTTTTCGCTGGTAAAAAAATAACTTGCCAGAGTGGTGAGTGGTCTTAAAAATTTACCAGCCAGAGACAAAATCTACCCGTAATTGGCGAGTGGCAAGTGTTAGTTTTGGACCCTGCCACAGAACCATTCAACTTTGTAATCTAGATACTGTATTTAACTGAAAAGCAGTGGATAATCAGAAAGCTGGCGTTAGCAGCTCAGTGCTAAACTTAGTGTGTTTCTTACAAATAAGGGAGGGGTTCCCTAGAGAGCTCCCAGGACAATAATGTTACAAAACCAAGGCATAGATTCAATCATAATGCAATTTTCAGTTGTTCGTGATACATTAAACTGGTGGTGGCTGAGAGAAAATTCAAACCTTTTGTTATTAAAAAAAAAAAGTATCAGCTCTTCAATTAAACCTAATACTGCACCTCTACGGATATCACAGCATGTGCAAGTGTCTGTCAGTGATCAATATTACTGACACTAAATTCCTAAAAGTTGTTACGGGGGCAGTTGGTGATTACTTCCTTTTTGTTGTAGCTGTCCTCACCACATGCTAGATTATTTGATGAGACTCAATGTGTTATCTTAAAAAACATGGCATTCAGACACCTGGTGACAAAGAAAAAAAAAAATCCTTGCAAATGATCTTTTGATGAATGGTAATTTCAGACATCAGTGTATATGTTGGCTGATCTAAGGGTACCTTTTCAATCAGGAGATTGTGCTAATTATTAAAATGTGAAATGGAGCTGATACCTTTAGAACCTGCTGTGGAAAGGTTGTTATATTTGACATTTACCCAGCAAAGACAGATTTTTTTCGGCAGGATTGGTGATTACATTTCCTCTGCTTCACTGATTATTTATGATGTGTCTCAAACCTAAGTTTTAAGAGCTGATTTTGTACTCATATGCTTTTTATTGGTCAAAACCACTCCGAATGTTTTCATTGTTTTGCAGATGACATTCAGTTATACATGTTAGTAAACTAAAGCTAGCTGGTCTAAAACTAAATGTCTTGTCATTTATTCAGAATGTATGTCCAGTTATATTCATTCTTGGTCATCTTAAGTAAAATATTAAGAATATCAAGAATTAAGTAGCCAAATGTTGTTAAATAATTTTCTTTCATCTAAATTTAACCTTAAAGCCCCTACAAGGAACTTTCATTTTGAGTTGATTTTGGCGACCCTGTGGACAAAAGCGGTAGTGTTTTGCCGGAATGAAGCCTGCATTTCCCATGAGCTCTAGCGCGTATTGTCGTAAAGACACTTACCTGGCTCGCGCATGTGCTTGTTTTGGGGATGAATGAAACAACAAGACGGGAAAACTTTGCCCCCGCTCCTATCGGGGATCCCAGCTCACCTCTGCCGCACCCCAGCTCCACCTGTCTGGCGTAAGCGCCACCGCCGCCGGAGTAGACGCAGCGGTTGGCTGGTAAGGTTGAAGGTCTGTTTGGCGAACACTTCCACGGCTTCTTGGACTGAGTATGGAGCGGTGCCTCGCCTCTTTATTTCTCGGCACTCACTGGACCCTGTCGACGCCTGGCTGGTACCTGTCGTCGGCCCGGATGAGGTGTTCAGCCCCGTGGCCCCTGCTCTCCTCGTCCCCGGGGGTGAATCTGCACAACCTGCGGCCTCTGTGTGTGGCTCCCCCGGACAGCTAACGACGTGGACCCGACGGCTCCTGCCAGGATTGGGCTGGTAAATGCTAGATCGCTAGCAAACAAAATGTTTATCCTGAAGGATTTCCTGACTTCCCGAGGATTGGATTTTCTCTGTGTGACTGAGACATGGCTGACTGTTGGTGAGTCCAGTGCTTTCACAGAACTTTTACCTGATGATTGCTGCTATTTTAACTCCCCGCGGACGCCGGGTCGAGGAGGAGGAATAGCGACTATTTATAAGAGTCACTATAAATATAAGCAGCTAGGTAAGATGACGTGTGCCGTCTGAGTGCCGTAAATCGCTTCGTCCTGGAAGCGACCTGGGACGGACCCAGAGACAGTTTCCTAAAGGTATGGATATACACTATATAGAAATAGCTTATCTTCACACCGATGGTCTCATTTGCATATCCAGTTAAAAGTTCCTTGTAGCGGCTTTAAATAAAGATATAATATGTGAGTCTACAAATACATATGTGTTGTGAACCAAATGAGGGCATCAGTCTGTGTAGCAGTAAGGGGAACCCATAACATGACAGGATCACAGAATATAAAAAAACAACTTGTGTATTCCTTTCTATTCTGTCTGATAAAGTGTTTATATTTTTATTTTTATGTGTCTGCCGCTGAGAGCTTGGCATGTCAAGGTTGGTTAGTCCAGGGTGGCTGAATCCTCACTATCTGTGGAGGAATTGTGATAGGCTGTCAGGCAGGGCTGGAGGAGGCATTGGCCATCTGGAGAGAAGGGTCCTGGTGTCCCCAGGGTCGCACTCAAGTTATGTTCGTGTGCAGGAGAAAACACAACTTTCTGCCTGGTGTGTACGTGTGTAGATGAGTTCGTGTATATGACAGAGAGGTCTGTATGGTGGGGAGGAGAACTCAGCAGGGATGAGGCTGATCTCGTCAAGCCACCCTTGGCCTTGTAAAGGAGGTCAGCCGCCTGCATTTGCATTCTATTATTCTCCAAAAAAACACATGCAAGAGGTTGATATTTTCAGGGACCATACTTTGGAGAACACTGTGTCAAGAGATTGTTTATGTTCAGTGGAAAGGGAAAACTGAATACAGAATTGCAATGTGATATTTTTATGTATTATCTGGATTTTAGATATTAATGTACATCTATGCATTAAAAGCAACAAAAATGAGAACAATGAAACACTGCTGATAGAAAGCTATAAACTAAACTATTAAAAATGCAAACTGTCATTAAAAGTATCTAGTCCTACATAAAAACAGCCTCTGCATTTTTATGTTATTTTGACATAGGTACTATCCTCAGAAAAGGACATTATTCAGTATGTATGCATTTACAATTAAAGTAAAGCTAATACTTCCTATTTTTCTTTTTAATCTGCTGTTTAGGTCAGATCATAAAAACTATTTTAATTAATATTTTGGGCTACTACTATTCTTAACTCTAAAATTTCTAAAAACAGGCACAAATATAATTCATATGCCTAATATTAGGCATTTGAAAACTAAGCTTTTTCTATGCGTTTAGCCTTTCATCCACATGCAAACTATGTTTAAGGTCACTGAAAATGTACTGTATCTTTTGCAAAACTCCTGCATGAAGATTTCCAGAAATTTAGTTTTCAGTATTAAAGTATAGACAGGGAGTTTTTGGCTTCAGATGTCAGTGCACACCATTTTTTACTTTGTGAGGCATCACAAATAAGCCAACATTTTCTGCAGTGGATGTTACCAAAACAGTGCTGCCAACAGAACCTTTTACATGTTTACACATAATGTACTGTTACTCTTCCATTATATTGAGGAACAAAGGTGCTAACTGCTCCCCGTATCCTTCTGGTAATAGCTTTTCTCTGGTGTCTGATTGGCTAACATCTTATTCTTCATTTTGTGGCTTTAGGGTAATAGTTATATCGCAGCCTGTTGGTTTGGCATCTCTTGACTGTGCCTTAGTTGTGTTTTTTGTTTTCATTTGGATTAAGATTTGTTTTATAATAATGCTTCTCTGGACGGGATTTTTTTTTTTTTTTAAATGAGGGAGTGGAAAACCCCTTTTCTAAAAATACCCATGCCCATTTGGCTTAGGCCTTACTTTCATAATACTACACTGTCATTCAAAATCTAGCTTGAATAATAGAACAATCTACTTATGTATCTGAGTTAAGGTGAAAACTCCCACCAGAGTGGCAAAGGGCTCTTTTATTGATACTACTAGTAATCACAGCTTGTACAAATCACACAGAAGAAGGACTTCATCATTATTTCCATCAAAATAGACATTTTCATTTATACCAATGCAATCTTACATGGCAATAATTCTACCATTTTTGCATAAACAGGACAACCTGTTGCACCAAACCAAGCACTCCAAATATCTCCCTGAGTTGCATCAACAGATGTCAAGACAACCTCAACCCACATGAGGAGCAGTGCACATATGAGGAGAGAACAACACATCTCTTTTGTGCAAGACAGCGACAGAGACGAAAGAGACAAAAAGCTTTGGAGGAACAATAAAAACAACAAAATGAGAGAATTAAAGATGCCTCAGCTATCATGGTGGAAAAGATAAACTTACAGCAGTTCTGATGTATGGTCCCTATACAAAAGAAGGTGATGTTTTGTTGTCTGGAACTTCTTTTTCAGATTACAGAGAATAATGTCACTCAACACCACGTACTTTGAAAGCAATATTTTTGTCTGGGTTACTGCAGGTGAACACCTCAAATTCATACAACCAACCGGACACATCACTGCAGAATACAATAAAGCTATCAAGGCCACAGATACAGAGATGCTGCCCAACCACACAAACATCTCTAATAGAAAGATTTAAGACTGAGTGGAGCTGCAACCCAATCACCAAAAAAGATGTTGGCATTTTCTGTTTCTGCAAACCATGGATACATCACATTTTTAAGTCGATGTATCATATTTGTTAAAACTTTACATTTCAACAATGCTTTGGTTAATGTATAGATATGTTTAGGCACAAAAACGGTTAAGAAAAAATCAAGTTTTGGTCTAACATACTTGGTTTTGGTGGCACAATCCTGGATGAAACAGCAGCAATGTCTCAGTGAAAAATTACCACTGTTGTGCCACTATCCCTGCTGGAAAAACAGCACTGAGATGCTACAAAACACCCATGTTTGGTGCTTAAAAAGCCGCTGAAAACACTGCAATGATTCTCTAAATCACAACTGATTTTGTTGTTGGATAGTTTCAAATAGTGGTTTGCAGCTTGGCAGACGACTCATCTAGGTGTAATGACATTCACCTTTCCTTCTCCTTCTGATGTCAAAGTCAGCTATGCTACATCACTAGAAATGTTGATATGATATGTAGGAAATGTGAAAATGTAACATATTCATGGTTTGCAGAAACATACAATGCCAACATTACCTTCTATCAACAGGGCTTGGAGCTGATTGGAGTTCTTCTTTCCCGCGCATATTTGGTGGATTTATGCAACTAATCCCCTACATCTGCAGTTACAGCTCACTTATCCACGCACACCTTCACTTCTGAGTATACCATGTCATTTTATTTTTTATTTACTTTCTAATAACTATTATGCCTGTTTCTCACTCTTTTGCTCAGCTCTAAAAGCAGGTCATGAGGCAAAATAAAAAATGTAAAAAAAAATGTTTCCTTAAAAACTGGTGGACAAAATCATGATCCCAGTTTTGAGTGTTAATGTGACTCTTATTATATCCCCAATCCTACAGCCTGATCAAACAGCATCACTGTGCAACAGGTTGTGCTTCTATCAGATTTTACACCAGCCTACTATTCAGACAGCCGCTGTCTGGTTATGGGCATCATGAAAGTAGAAGCATTTATGAAATATGCCTGATATCTGATATAAATACCTGATATATTTTACACAATGCACAACAGATGTATAACAGAAATATGTGGAGCATGCTTACTGTGTACACACACACAAACACACACACACACACACACACACACACACACACACACACACACACACACACAGAGTTCAACTTTGAGAGCTGCCCGCTGACCAAGATTGACATATTGAACCGAGCCAATGACCTTGACTTGCTGAATGATGTGCCATAGGCAAACACACTTTAAAACACACAAACACAGAAGGAAACAAACTATCAAATACATGTTCTTATGGTACCACACATTACCAAGGAATATTACTAGAGTTTTAGTTTTCATTACTGTCATTATCACAAAGTTTGAAGTATGCTGACTTCATACAATTGAAGAGAATATTGAAATTCTTTGAAAATCAGAATTAGGATGAGGTCTACTGCCAAGTAGGTTTTTTGCATACAAGGGACTGCCTTGATGTTTGGTGCATACAAGACACATACTGAGAGGAAATAAATAAAAAAGCCAAGTACTGCAAGTCAAAAGCACGTAGAACAGAAAAATGGCAATAAAATAACACAAACAATACACGTCTGTGATCATCACCACATTTTTGGTAAAGAGTTCATTAAATTGATCTTTATAATTTTCCAGCATCTATTGAGATATTGTGACATGGTTTTAGCCAACATGACTGTATACTTACATTTTCACATCAGCACAATCGCATTATTTTAGATAGTTTCACATTGCAAGTGTTTAATCACATGATCAGCACGGTACTCTTGTTATAGCCACGCATAAATTATAAAGAAAGCAAATTTGGAGTTTGTGGTAGTGACACCATGTTTGGTTTGTTGTTTTTGTTTGATTGTCTTTGCTGAATGATTCTCACCTTTTCCATTTGTTCACAGAAGGTGTATGTGCAAGCCAATTTGCACATTATGAATGCTATTCTGAATCTTATGTGTGTATGATCTGTTTGATGATGTAGTAATCTGAGTGGGTCGTGTCTGAAGGGGCTGTCTGATGATGTATAGGGTCAATGGGTTTTAGGAGGGGGGTTCATTATGGGGCTAATGATCACAGGTTTCTTAATAGTCACCTTTTTTTATCCACAGCACCATCAGCTGTAATGTATAGAAGGGGCACAAGCAATGCAAGCAAAGCAGCCTTTCAAGTAACGCCGAACAACCCAATGCCTTCTCAAGAGCTATAAATCTGGCCATTACTTTGTTTACACAATATGTTTGTATAACTTTAGTTATTTCCATACATTTACCACTGAATATATTTACATACTACTATAACTATACCGCTGTAGCTACCATTCAGAGCCTAGAGGTCTAGACCACCTACTGTAGGTTATGTTATGATTGATAAAGATATTTGTACTTTGTATTCTTTGCAATTGCTCCTATATCAACTCTAGATCTACATTTATCTCCCAGTAAAGATGTTCACCTGGAGCAGATAATATCAACAATATGAGTGAGGGATGTCAGCATGATAAAAATGATATTTGTGTGGGCTTACATAGTGTATATTTGAACATGTAGATAACAGCATTTTCTCTAGCAGTTATTTTGGCTCATATTAATTAATAGTGATGGTAAACAACTGCAGTGAAATGTGTCACACAGCTTATTGTGAAACAAAGACTGTTAGAGTGTTATCTGAAATGATTTTACTAATAAAAACAGCTTTCACTGCTTTAGTGTCATTCATAAAACCTTTTAAGGAGAAGGGCTGAGGCATTAAGCACTTGGTTTCTACAGTAACAAGCACACCAGCGTCTGCCTGGTAGCCAATGCAAAAGATCCTTTACTGTGAATGCCACAATTTCAAACTATCTCAGAAAGATCAGAATGCTTTGATTGTTTGTCTTGTACTGGTGTTGTGCTTTTTTTCCAGACTGAACAAGCAGAGATAATTCACTGCCTGTTATATGGTGGATTTACAGTTTTTTTGTCACTGGCTAGATGTAGTTGCTTAAATAATAATCACACGATAAAGAAAACGATCAGAATTCTCAAGCACTGTGGTGATAACACCAAAAGCGTTCTGGTTCTTGTTAATTTCAATCTGTATATAAATAAAGACTAGACATGTCAGGATACCAGAAATTTACTGCAGTAGTCGATACCAATACCAGTAAAATTCCACCACTCTCTACACCCAATTCCACACCACGGTAAAAAACACAAACAGAATTATAGCTGCTGTGCAGCAATGGTCGGGGCCGGGCAATTTTAGGCAAAATTAGGCAATTCTGAGCAACACACACACTAAAACAAAGCATATCACAACATAGAAGTTACATCATATAATTATGGCATGCCCTTCAAATTGTGGATGAGTGGCTGAAGTGATCAGACTCATAATATACAAAGGAAAGAAAAAACTCAAGAACAAGAAAGTAAGATTAACATTAACTGTTGTAACATTAACTGTTTGCAATTATGAACAAACTGGCTTAAAGCTAAACATTATCCATGGTCACAAAGATGAAAACATTTTTTAAATGTAAAAGTAGCTATTGGATAGACTCTGCATATTGACTGATAGCTAAGCCAAATAAACAGGGAAAAGAGACAAGGGATAACAGGGAAAAGTGTTGATAAAGAGTATTTGTCTCT